>NW_026781921.1:1902500-1909248 GCF_031769215.1 Ylistrum balloti | reverse complement strand
GGTCACCGTCAACCTCACTGACTGATAGTCCACCAGTTACAAAGTCACCCTCAACTTCACCGACTAATAGTCCACCAGTTACAGTCAGAGTCAACCTCACTGACTGATAGTCCACCAGTTACAGTCACAGACAACCTCATTGACTGATAGTCCACTAGTTGCAAAGTCACAATCAACCTCACTGACTGATATTCCACCAGTTACTGTCACAATCAACCTGAGTGTAACTGATAGTCCACCAGTTACAAAGTCACCGTCAACCTCACTGACTGATAGTCCACCAGTTACAGTCACAGTCAACCTCACTGACTGATAGTCCACCAGTTACAGTCACAGTCCACCTCACTGACTGATAGTCCACCAATTACAAGGTCACAGTCAACCTCACTGACTGATAGTCCACCAGTAACAAGGTCACAGTCAACCTCACTGACTGATGGTACACCAGTTAGAGTCAGAGTCACCCTCAGAGACTGATAGTCCACCAGTTACAAAGTCAAAGTCAACTTCACTGACTGATAGTCCAAAAAATTACAAAGTCACAGTCAACATCGCTGACTGATAGTCCACCAGTTACAAGGTCACAGTCAACCTCACTGACTGATAGTCAAAGAGTTACAAAGTCACAGTCAACCTCACTGACCGATAGTCCACCAATTACAAAGTCACAGTCAAACAAAGTGACCGATAGTCTACCAGTTACAAAGTAACCTACAATCTCAATGACTGATAGTCCACCAGTTACAAAGTCACAGTCAAACAAAGTGACCGATAGTCCACCAGTTACAAAGTCACAGTCACCCAAAGTGACCGATAGTCCACCAATTACAAAATCACAGTCAACCTCACTAACTGATAGTCCACCATTTGCAAAGTCAGAGTCAACCTCACTGACTGATAGTCCACCAGTTACACTGAAGTCACAGTCAACCTCACTGACTTATATTCCCCCAGTTACAAAGTCACAGTCAACCTCAAAGACTTATATTCCACCATTTGCAAAGGCACAGTCAACCTCACTAACTGATAGTCCACCATTTGCAAAGTCAGAGTCAACCTCACTGACTGATAGTCCACCAGTTACTGTCACAGTCAACCTCACTGACTGATAGTCCACCATTTGCAAAGGCACAGTCAACCTCACTAACTGATAGTCCACCATTTGCAAAGTCAGAGTCAACCTCACTGACTGATAGTCCACCAGTTACTGTCACAGTAAACCTCAATGACTGATAGTCTACCAGTTATAGTCACAGTCAACCTCAATGACTGATAGTTCACCAGTTACAGTCACAGTCAACCTCACTGACTGATAGTCCACCAGTAACAGTCACAGTCAACCTCACTGACTGATAGTCCACCAGTTACAAAGTCACCGTCAACCTCACTGACTGATAGTCCACCAGGTAAAAGTCAAAGTCAACCTCACTGACTGATAGTCCACCAGTTACAAAGTCACCGTCAACCTCACTGACTGATAGTCCACCAGTTACAAAATCACAGTCAACCTCACTGACTGATAGTCCACCAGTTACAGTCACAGTCCACCTCACTGACTGAATGTCCACCAATTACAAGGTCACAGTCAACCTCACTGACTGATAGTCCACCAGTTACAGTCACAGTCAACCTCACTGACTGATAGTCCACCAGTTACAAGGTGACAGTCAACCTCACTGACTGATAGTCCACCAGTTACAGTCACAGTCAACCTCACTGACTGATAATCCACCAGTTACAAGGTCACAGTCACCCTCACTGACTGATAGTCCACCAATGGAAAAGTCACAGTCAACCTCACTGACTGATAATCCACCAGTTACAGTCACAGTCAACCTCAATGACTTATATTCCACCAGTTACAGTCACAGTACACCTCACGGACTGATAGTCCGCCAGTTACAATCACAGTCAACCTCACTGACTGATAGTCCACCAGTTACAGTCGCAGTCAACCTCACTGACTGATAGTCCACCAGTTACAAAGTCACAGTCAACCTCACTGACTGATAGTCCACCAGTTACAGTCACAGTCAACCTCACTGACTGATAGTCCACCAGTTACAGTCACAGTCACCCTCACTGACTCATAGTCCACCACTTACAAAGTCACCTTCAATCTCACTGACTGATAGTCAGTGAGTTTCCTCACAGTCAACCTCCACTGACTCATAGTCCACCAGTTACGGTCACAGTCAACCTGAGTAACTGATAGTCCACCAGTTACAGTCACAGTCAACCTCACTGACTGATAGCCCACCAGTTACAGTCACAGTCAACCTCACTGACTGATAGTCCACCAGTTACAGTCACAGTCAACCTCACTGACTGATAGTCCACCAGTTACAAGGTCACAGTCAACCTCACTGACTGATAGTCCACCAGTTACAGTCACAGTCAACATCACTGACTGATAGTCCACCAGTTACAGTCACAGTCAACCTCACTGACTGATAGTCCACCAGTTACAAAGTCACAGTCAACTTTATTGACTGATAGTCCACCAGTTACAAGATCAACGTCAACCTCACTTACTGATATTCCACCATTTACAGTCACAGTCAACCTCACGGATTGATACTCCACCAGTTACAAAGTCACAGTCAACCTCACTGATATTCCACCATTTACAGTCACAGTCAACCTCACTGATTGATACTCCACCAGTTACAAAGTCACAGTCAACCTCACTGACTGATAGTCCACCAGTTACAGTCACAGTCAACCTCACTGACTGATATTCCACCATTTATTTGGACTGAGTCAAGATCTCTGACTGTTAGTCCTCAAATGTTAAAGTCACAGTCAACCTCACTGACTGATAATACACCAGTTACAGTCACAATCAACCTCAGTGACTGATAGTCCACCAGTTACAGTCACAGTAAACCTCACTTACTGATAGTCCACCAGTTACAGTCACAGTCAACCTCACTGACTGATAGTCCACCAGTTACAAAGTCACCGTCAACCTCACTGACAAATAGTCCACCAGTTACAAAATCAGTCATCCTCACTATCTGATAGTCCACCATTTAAAGTCACAGTCACCCTAACTGACTGATAGTCCACAAGTTACAGTCACAGTCAACCTCACTGACTGATAGTCCACCAGTTACAAAGTCACAGTCAACCTCATTGACTGATAGTCAACAATTACAGTCACAGACAACCTCACTGACTGATAGTCCACTAGTTGCAAAGTCACAGTCAACCTCAATGACTGATCATCCACCAGTTACAGTCACAATCAACATCACTGCCTGATAGTCCGCCAATTACATGGGCACAGTCAAACTCACTTACTGATAGTCCACTAGGTACAATCACAGTCAACCTCAATGACTGATAGTCCACCAGTTACAAAGTCACAGTCAACCTCACTGACTGATATTCCACCAGTTACAGTCACAGTCAACCTCACTGACTGATGTCCACCAGCTACAAAGTCACCGTCAATCTCACTGACTGATAGTCCACTAGTTACAAGGGCACAGTAAAACTCACTTATTGATAGTCCACCAGTAACCGTCACAGTCATTCTAACTGATTGATAGTCCACAACTTACAAAGTCACAATCAACCTCACTGACTGATAGTCCACCAGTTACAGTCACAGTCAACCTTACTGACTGATAGTCCAACAATTACAAAATCAGTCATCCTCACTAGGCGATAGTCGACCAGTTACAGTCACAGTCAACCTCACTGACTGATAGTCCACCAGTTACAAGGCCACAGTCAATCTCACTAACTGATAGTCCACCAGCTACAGTCAAAGTCAACCTCAATGACTAATAGTCCACCAGTTACAGTCACAGTCAACCTCACTGACTGATAGTCCACAAATTACAAAGTCACCGTCAACCTCACTGAATGATAGTCCACCAGTAACAAGGGCAAAGTCAACCTCACTGACCGATAGTCCACCAGTTACAGTCACAGTCAACCTCACTGACTGATAGTCCACCAGTTACAGTCACAGTCAACCTCACTGACTGATAGTCCACCAGTTACAGTCACAGTCACCCTCACTGACTGAGAGTCCACCAGTTACTAGGTCACAGTCAACCTCAATGACTGATAGTCCACCAGTTACAGTCACAGTCAACCTCACTAACTAATAGTCCAACAGTTACAGTCACAGTCAACCTCACTGCCTGAAAGTCCGCCAGTTACAGGGGCACAGTCAAACACACGTACTGATAGTCCACCAGTTTCAATCACAGTCAACCTCAATGACTGATAGTCCACCACTTACAGGGGCACAGTCAACCTCACTGACTGATAGTCCACAAGTTACACATTCACAATCAACCTCACTGACTGATAATCCACCAGATACAGTCAGTCAACCTCACTGACTGATTGTCCACCAGTTACAGTCACAGTAAACCTCACTTACTGATAGTCCACCAGTTACAGTCACAGTCAACCTCACTGACTGATAGTCCACCAGTTACAGTCACAGTCACCCTCACTGACTGAGAGTCCACCAGTTACTAGGTCACAGTCAACCTCACTGACTGATAATCCACCAGATACAGTCACAGTCAACCTCACTGACTGATTGTCCACCAGTTACAGTCACAGTAAACCTCACTTACTGATAGTCCACTAGCTACAATCACAGTCAACCTTACTGACTGATAGTCCACCAATTACAAAGTCACAGTAATCTCACTGACTTATAGTCCATCATTTAAAAAGTCATTCAACCACAGGGATTGATAGTTCACCAGTTAAATCGGCACAGTCAGCTTCACTGGCTGATAGTCCACCATTTAAAGTCACAGTCAACTGCACTGACTGATAGTCCACCAGTTACAGTCACAGTCAACCTTACTCACTGATAGTCCACCAGTTACAAAGTTACAGTCAACCTCATTGACTGATAGTCCACCAGTTACTGTCACAGTAAACCTCATTGACTGATAGTCCACAAATTACAAAGTCACCGTCAACCTCACTGACTGATAGTCCACCAGTTACAGTCACAGTCAACCTCACTGACTGATAGTCCACCAGTTACAGTCAAACTCACTGACTAATAGTCCACCAGTTACAGTCACATTCAACCTCACTGACTGATAGTCCATCAGTTACAGTCACAGTCCACCTCGCTGACTGATAGTCCACCAGTTACAAGGTCACAGTCAACCTCACTGACTGATAGTCCACCAGTCACAAAGTCACAGTCAACATCATTAACTGATAGTCCACCAGTTACGGTCACAGTCAACCTCACGGACTGATAGTCCAACAGTTACAGTCACAGTCAATCTCACTGACACAAAGTCCACAAATTACAAAGTCACCGTCAACCTCACTGAATGATAGTCCACCAGTAACAAGGGCAAAGTCAACCTCACTGACTGATAGTCCACCAGTTACAGTCACAGTCAACCTCACTGACTGATAGTCCACCAGTTACAAGGTCACAGTCAACCTCACTGACTGATAGTCCACCAGAAACAAGGTCACAGTCAACCCCACTGACTTATAGTCTACCAGTTACAGTCACAGTCAAACTCACTGACTGATAGTCCACCAGTTACACTCACAGTCAACCTCACTGACTGATAGTCCACCAGTTACAGTCACAGTCAACCTCACTGACTGATAATCCACCAGTTACAAGGTCACAGTCACCCTCACTGACTGATAGTCCACCAATGGAAAAGTCACAGTCAACCTCACTGACTGATAATCCACCAGTTACAGTCACAGTCACACTCACTGACTGATAGTACACTAGTTACAGTCACAGTCAACCTCACTGACTGATAGTCCACCAGTTACAGTCACAGTCAACATCACTGACTGATAGTCCACCAGTTACAGTCACAGTCAACATCACTGACTGATAGTCCACCAGTTACAGTCACAGTAAACCTCACTGACTGATAATCCACCAGTTACAGTAACAGTCAACCTCACTGACTTATAGTCCACCAGTTACAGTCACAGTCAACCTCACTGACTGATAGTCCACCAGTTACAGTAACAGTCAACCTCACTGACTTATAGTCCACCAGTTACAGTCACAGTAAACCTCACTGACTGATAGTCCACCAGTTACAGTCACAATCAACCTCAGTGACTAATATTCTGCCAGTTACAGGGTCACAGTCAACCTCACTGACTGATAGTCCACCAGTTACAAAGTCACAGTCAACCTCTCTGACTGATAGTCGACCAGTTACAGTCACAGTCAACATCACTGACTGATAGTCCACCAGTTACAGTCACAGTCAACATCACCGACTGATAGTCCACCAGTTACAGTCACAGTCAACCTCACTGACGGATAGTCCGCCAGTGACAAAGTCACAGTCAACCTCACTGACTAATAGTCCACCAGTTACAAGGTCACAGTCAACCTCACTACCTGATAGTCTACCAGTTACAGTCACAGTCAACATCACTGACTGATAGTCCACCAGTTACAGTCACAATCAACCTCAGTGACTAATATTCTGCCAGTTACAAGATTGCGTGTACAATTGAGATTTCCTTTTTATATACATCGACCAGGTTGTTTTAATGATTCAGGATAATTACTGATGTCAGAGATTGCCCTGTGTATTATATATACATATATGTATGTTGTCCCAAGGACATTTGATTGGATGAAAAACAAACAACCTAGACAAAGCATTATTTGGTAAATATGTTTAAACACATGCGCACTGAGTGCACTGAGGATCTCTGAGCACGTGATCCTGCATCGGAACGTGTGTCATCA